>NC_056733.1:229016747-229039247 GCF_019279795.1 Protopterus annectens
TTTTCGTTTTGCTTACTATTTTCTGCAAGACCACAGACAATTGCACCATTAGAAGTATCAGTCAAGGTAAAACCCGAAGGCAAAACCAAAAAACTAGATCCAAAGATACTTAGGATTTGTGTTAGATCCATAGAGCCATGGAGTCAAAGAGTTATAGATTTGTACTATGCAAATGACCCAGGTGACCTTTCTAAACCTAGCCATGTTTTCCCAAAAGAATAAAGATATCCTGTATCCAAACAGGACATTGAGGGCCAGGCATTTATAAGTTACCTCTGTCCATAAGGGACGTGGGTGCCAGGCCCAGTATAACCTTCATATTCCTCATCCATCAGTCTAGATTGTGGTTAAACTGGGTAATAGATGCATGGATGGGAAGCCTGTTCCATAAAAGGGGCAGTCTCTCCAGCATGTTCTGTTTAAGGCGCACACAAAATTCAGGTCCTTAGACATTGTATTTCTGGTACTGTTTTACTTAGCAATATGCAGGAGATTCATAAGTGTGGGGTTTGCAGATGCCTTTGCATAGACTGCCCCTCAGCAATCTATAGGGGACTGAGTAGAGAGAAAGGGCTTTAAGGCACTCTGCATATGGCAGGTTTGTTACACCTTGTATCATTTTTGTAAGGAATCTCTCAGTTCACTCCAGTTGCTGCACATGCCTGGTCAGGTACACACTGAAGGGAGCATTGTAGTCTATGATTGGTCTGATAAGAGTAGAGTACAGTGGAATAATGACCTCTTTGGACCTAGATATCATGCACTTACTTATAAGTTGAACATGAAAGGACTTCTTCACCACTGTGGCCATGTGGTGGTCAAAAGCGAAGCTGCTGTCTATGTGAGTACCCTGATCATTGATCACTGGGTCAACTCTTAGGGGTGTATTATCACAGTGGTAATTTGTTGAGATGGTTGACTTCCCAATGGGTACAATTATGCATTTCTTAGCATCGGGTTTAAGACCATGGCTTTGGCACCATTTGTTAGTCAGAAATAGAGCTTCTTGAAGAATGTTAGTGTGCAGAAACGTCAATGATAACCTCCAGCTTGCAATCATTTGCAAACTTAGTCAGCCATAAACCTTCAGCATTTGCTTCCATTTCAGAGAAATAGATGTTGAAAATGAGCAGGCCCAGTACTGAGCCCTGGATGATTCTGCTAGTGACTTAGCTGTTGGTAGAGTAGACTTCACCTATATTGACCTCCTGGGGTCCTATCAGTGGACCAATTGGCTATCCAGTGGGTGATAAAAGAGTTTACACCTAAATTAGTGAGCTTGTATATGATACTGTCTCTTCTTCTCTTCACATAGAGACCTAAGTTAACAAATTATCAGGACAACTTAAAGCAGTCTATTCAATATCCAGTTTCCTCACAACGGAAGGCAGATACTCCATAGCCATCAATGTACTCATTCATAAGATCAAATCCAGACTATCTCTTATTGTTTCAAACCCAGCTTCTAATACAACATTATTACAAACCACTGGGAATAAAATATTATGCTTCATCAACCTAGCTAACAATAGAAATCACCACTGCATTATAATAAATAATGGTAGATGGTTTACAGTTCCAGCGAAAAATGCACTACTGTTTTAACACCCTTATTACAGGCTCCAGTACTGAATACTGTCCAGTTTAAAGAACAGACTCATAAATAAAGATTGCAATGATACTCATAGAAATACAAATGATATTAAGTTAGCCAGACCACCTTACTAATTAGCCAGTACTGATGAAACCTTCCCTAAAAATGCACCTTCCAGTTGGAACAAACTCCCAGAAGAAATAATACCAGTCAGCAAACTTACTCACTTCAAACTACAACTAAAAACTATCTGCTAAAACTCCACACCTGTAAGTGCTTTAGAGATGTGGGCTAGAAAGCACCTATGAGGTAGGGAAAATATGTATTCCATACACTGGGTTAATACTAATTACCTGCTATAATACTCATTGAAATGCCTCTTTGGGATTGAATTGTAAGATCATTTTCTTTGTCAATAAAGAGCTGTACCTACCTGAGAATTCAAGGTGACCTGTTCCTAAATGAAAATTCAATCCTGTGTTATATCTACAACTATGTTACTGCCAATGGCAATGTAAATTTCTATGCAAATAGTTTTACATTCTGTTGTATGAATTTGGTTGTACTGACTGGCCTCTCTGGTCTGGGTCATGACTGAAAAGGGTCCTTGGACCACTTCACCAACTTGGTTAAAAATGTTAAATAAATAAATGAATCAAACTATCTATCTATCTATCTATCTATCTATCTATCTATCTATCTATCTATCTATCTATATATCAAAAGCACTTAATAGTGTTTCTCACTCAGAATTACTACACACACTATCTGGACTTGGTCTTTTAGCCCATACTCTGGCCTGATTCAAAGACTGTCTCTCAGACAAATATCAAGTCTCTTTCTTCTCTTTCTTAGACATTCTCATTGAAGTATTCTGGGTGCAATTCTAGGGCCTCTTCTTTTCAATACTTTCAGAAGTAAATTCCATACTGTCACCAATCAAGGCTCACAGTACAAAAACAATTCTAATTTGCTCTGCACCCGACATGCCCATGTTACAGACTGTGACACAGGAATCCCATTCTACTGAAGCTTTCATCAATCAGTCTCACGTATTCCTGAACCAAAATGAAACAAAACCAAAGTCCTACTTTTCATGCTGAAGTCGTATTACAACCAAAAAGCTTGTTCATATTGCACCTTTGCAAAATACCACACTAGAGGTAGTGCCCAACACAAAATTACTAGGTTTTACCATAGAACATGCAACAAAGTTTGACATACCTATTCAAAATATTATAAAAAAGATGCAAGTGAAACTAGATCACCTTTACAAAGTAACCCCTAACCTCTCCATTTACTCTAGAAAAGCAAAAGCCTCATCATTTCTTCTACCAATTATCTCACACATATCACCAGTACTCAGTAATATCAACTCATCTATTTCACTGAAATTGGAAAGTGTTATGTAAAAATAGAAAATTTGCAACCCACCTACCCAATAAAACTCATCAGAGCTTATATATATATATATATATATATATATATATATATATATATATATATATATATATATCTTTCAGCTAAACTGGATTGAATTTCAAAATGTCCTTAAGTACAATCAACTTTAACTGGCTAATAACATCCTTGTTCATCCAGATAAATGTCTGGCTTTGAATTTTGTAATTAGTTGGCATTCTCTATCCAGAACTCTAAGAACTATGGACAAGTTCCTTTCCCATGCTCTTAAACAAACAACAAATGTGGCACCATCCTGTATTCAGCTAGTGTTGCTAAATGCCGGAACAATCGTCTGCCCCTTAAGATAAAACACAGACTTAAAACTCTTCAAGGGAAACCTTAGGGACCACTTCTGCAACTGCAAAATACAATCCTGCCTCCCCACCACATGTCTAAGTACATAGCATCAATGCATAACCGCTGTAAATTATCAACCACCTATTCATACCTAAGTCTCCTTTTTGTGTTGAATTTTATCCAAGGAGGTATGTTTTAACCAAGAAAAATATGTCACATACTCATAGCCTAAAATTTACTTACTTATTAATCTTCTCAGCTGAAACCAGTTTTTCACATATTTTATTACAAAATTAAATCAGTTGCTGTCTGTATTACCATCTTAAATTTATCATTCTTCAACATATGCTTTATTGCCAAAATATGGTACTTTGCAATTCCATGTATGTACTATTTCTAATTCTGCCCGAACTATAAATAACTGAATTGCATTTATCTTCTTTTGAACTGAAGTTGCACATATTCTTCTTCTGTTTTTTTCTACTCTGTGATACTATTTTTTGTGAATCTTTTCTCCCCAAGCCTCTGTAGAAAGTGGCCCATGTGGCCCAGTGAGACTTTCCTAGTAATCAAATGCTAATAAACAAATAAATAAAAATATCCCATTTAATCAGGGAAGGTAACCAGACAATGACATGGCTCTATCCGATACTTAGACAAATAATTTAAAATAACTTAATGAGACAGTTATTTTAAAATTAATTTTACTTGAGACACGCCTCTGCTTTTGAACTATGATGGATTCAGCAATTTCATACATATATACAACATTTATACTTACTAAGGTAAGCATGCTGATAGTGTGACAACTGTCTCTGTCTCTTTCTCTCACTCTCCCTTCCACTCTCCCAAGGTGTTTGTTCCCTGTGAGTAAAAAAAGCAGATAAGAGAGGAATGTACAGCATAGCTTTTGTAGTTGCAATGTATGTGAATATATTTTAATTCTAAGGCTCAGGAAGGCTCTCATTTTCTTAGGACTTTTGCGAGGGGTAGATAGTTTTGATTTTAATGATAACAATGATAATGATAATAATATCCTTAGTGCGTCAGACAAGGTTTTGATATCAGCATAGGTGAAGTTACAGACTTAGAACTTTGTCCATAAGCGAGAAATTCCTATCCGCTGATTGGGAAAATAGATAATAATAATTTATTTTAGCATTAAAAGATAGCAAATATTAAAGCATTTGAACAATAAAGCTAGATAATTTAAGTACTATATTAACTGTAGTAAAAGGAGTAACTAACAAAACTGAACATTGTAGGTGGCAGTGAGGTGTTTCTGCAGATGACATTACTGATACATGGCATATAAATGATGTATTAACATGTGTATTCCTGTGGTTCATAATAATGAGTTTAGCATGAAAAACTTCCTGCAAGGATATCTTCTTGTGTATTTTTATAAACATATTTATTAAAACATAACTAAAACAATGTCACAGGTACACATTATTAAATCATAACTAAAACAGTGGCACAGGTACACATTATTAAATCATAATTAAAACAGTGGCACAGGTACACATTATTAAATCATAGCTAAAACAGTGGCACAGCTACACATTATTAAATCATAACTAAAACAGTGGCACAGGTGCACATTATTAAATCATAACTAAAACAGTGGCACAGGTACACATTATTAAATCATAATTAAAACAGTGGCACAGGTACACATTATTAAATCATAGCTAAAACAGTGGCACAGCTACACATTATTAAATCATAACTAAAACAGTGGCACAGGTGCACATTATTAAATCATAACTAAAACAGTGGCACAGGTACATGTTATTAAATCATAATTAAAACAGTGACACTGGTACACATTATTAAAACATAATTAAACAGTGGCACATGTACACATTATTAAAACATAACTAAAGCAGTGGCATAGGTACACATTATTAAATCATAACTAAAACAGTGTCACAGGTACACATTATTAAATCATAATTAAAACAGTGGCACAGATACACATTATTAAATCATAACTAAAACAGTGGCACAGGTACACATTATTAAATCATAATTAAAACAGTGGCACAGATACGCATTATTAAATCCTAACTAAAACAGTGGCACAGGTACACATTATTAAATCATAACTAAAACAGTGGCACAGGTACACATTACCAAATCATAATTAAAACAGTGGCACTGGTACACATTATTAAATCATAACTAAAAAAGTGGCACATGTACACATTATTAAATCATAATTAAAACAGTGGCGCAGGTAACACATTATTGAATCATAACTAAAACAGTGGCACAGGTACATATTATTAAATCATAATTAAAACAGTGGCACAGGTACACATTATTGAATCATAACTAAAACAGTGGCACAGGTACACATTATTAAATCATAACTAAAACAGTGACACTGGTACACATTACAACACAACTAAACAGTGGCACATGTACACATTATTAAAACATAACTAAACAATGGCACAGGTACACATTATTAAATCATAACTAAAACAGTGACACTGGTACACATTATTAAAACATAACTAAATAGTGGCACATGTACACATTATTAAAACACAATTAAAACAGTGGCACATGTACACATTATTAAAACATAACTAAACAGTGGCACAGGTACACATTATTAAAACATAAATAAAACAGTGGCACAGATACACATTATTAAATCATAACTAAAACAGTGACACTGGTACACATTATTAAAACATAACTAAACAGAGGCACATGTACACATTATTAAAATATAACTATAACAGTGGCACATGTACACATTATTAAAACATAACTAAACAGTGGCACAGGTACACATTATTAAAACAATAAAACAGTGGCACAGATGCACATTATTAAATCATAACTAAAACAGTGACACTGGTACACATTATTAAAACATAACTAAACAGTGGCACATGTACACATTATTAAAACATAACTAAAACAGTGGCACAGGTACACGTATATTAGTATAAAAGAAAACCAATTGCCCTCATGATCATACCATGGAAGCTGAGGGTAAATCCTGCATTACTTACACCCACTAGTGGATTATTGTTAAAATATGCTAATACCTACTTACAGAAGGTTGTATATGATCGAGTGCACCAATTTTGTAAAACAGTCACAGTAAAGACCACAGAGATCCCAGAAGTACATTTATACATTACTGATATACTAATGAACATCCAAATTTTATCTGATTCTGGAAGAGAGAGAAATATATTTGTAGAACTGAAGAAACATTTATTTTGGACAATTTAAGTGTTTGGAAGTTCAGAAATGTCATATACATTTAACTAAATGGTCTGTTTAGAAACAGAATTATAATTCAAAATCAGAAAAAATATGATCCAACTACAACCACCAAGCTTTCTCTTACTTTAAGAAAGTGTAGCAGAAAACTCAAAAGATTTGGATCCAGAAATATAATTGATTCCTCACTGTGACTGATATAGCTGAGAAGCCTAAAAAGGTACGGTGTGCTACATTTCTGCACACGATTGAGGAAGAAGCTATGAAGGCATTTAATGCATTTTTCCTTTTTTAATGTTATCAACAACTTTATTGATAAACCAAGAAAAATACTCAAACAACCACAGTGCAATTTCTATGCTTGGAGTACTTTCTTTTGCCACAGTGGCTAGTGCATTGCAACCAAATCTCTATAAAAGTCGAATTCTTAAAAACCTGCTTACATCAGGACTCAGCCCAGTACTAGAGATTACAATTAGGAAAGATTTCAGACCTGATGGTACATATCATAGATGGGTCTATATCACGAAGTCGAACATTAAAAACAGTGAATGCACTTACGTCAAACTCTAAAAACCAAAACCACAGAATGTCAAAGACACGGAACAGAGATTTTTTTCCCAGGGGAAAAAAAATCTCTGCTCCAAAAAAAACAAAAAAAACCCAAAAAACAAATCCACAGACAAAATAAAGTGGGGGGCTTCACCCCCACACCCCCCTACTTAAATATACTAACTCCAAGATTGCACCACAGTGGAGGAAATGGCAAAGCTCCAGCAATGGCCCAGCGATTTTTTTCCCTGGGGAAAAAAAATCGCTGTTCTGGCCAATCGGCATTCTGTGCTTTTGATTTTTACGGTTCGATGTAAGACCGTTCGCTGTTTTTAACATTTGACTTTGTGGTATAGACCCTCATAGATGACCTATTTTAGAGCAATCCTTTGTCTTTACATTACTCTGTATATTTTAACATTTTCCATACATATAAGACTCAATCTTTTCTTAGTTTTACTAAGAAATAAAACTCACTTAAAAATAGAATTAGAGAAAAAAATGGCTACATTTGTCTACTCATCAAGACCTTTCTATACAGTATCTCTTATGATCCATTTCTTTCTAAGGTGCCTTTATTTCTTCCTGCCTAGGCCTCTGAGTTCAAAAGCTTCTGCTTCCTCCATCATTGACTCAACTTCAGCCATTTGGGGACTCTCTCTGGATATTCACTTTTTAGTGATGGCTTTCTTTGCTGCAATTTTAAAAAGGGAAATCAAGGTCATAACATATTTTAGTCTCACTACTGATTCCAATCATAGAAAATACAGACACTTAGGGAGGGAGATCTGCCTCTGACTTAACCTTGCAATAATATTATTGAGTTCTAGTTTAAACTGGTTTAACTCATCACAATACCAAAATATGTGTTCCATGTACCCCTCTGTTCTTTATTACACCACCAACATTTACATCCTAGCCACAAAAAGAACTTCTAAAAACTAACCTGATGTAGAAAGGTACCTTTGAAGGCACTTCCACCCAAACATTCTAAATTTTCATGATTAAGTACTATATGCAGGTACTAGGCAGATTTCCTTTCATTCTTCATTCCCCATTGTTTGTCTAGTTTTACCTCCCTATTTCTATTTCATCTTCATTGTAAAGCATGATTTAAGGGCTAGTAATGCAGTGTGACATCTGCTTAAAAGTTTCCTCTTCATTGTTTCTGTTGATCTATCTTCTATCAATAAGTCTAGTATACCTGGTTTAGAGGCAAGTCGTTCATGTCCTGCAACATCTCCCTCTTTTCTAGTACTAAGTGCCCATAATTCAGCTAATAAATTCCAGGTAGAGTAAATGATTCCCTAGCTGCAGTTCATGAGAGAATATCCCTCCCTTGGTCTGTCTGTTATCATTATTTTAACTTTCCATGCTTATGTCTCAACAGAAACGAGGCTCCTCCCATCTGTTTAGAAGGGTCTAGTCTTAAGAGTATCCTGTTGGGAGTATTAATTTTTCCTGCCTTCATACTTCTGCTCACATCAAGACAATCTTGAGGCAATTTCTTTTATACGTCTGCACAGGACATATTGCCCTGTTACTTTCCACAATATTCCAAATAGATTTTCTATTCTCTTCTGTCTTCCTTACCATGTATGAGCAGCATTGATTTCCATTTAGCATGATTGTTTGATTTTTGGGCTAAGTACAGCATGATAGTTTGATTTTGGACTAAGTACAGCAGCCTAATTTGGGTAGCACAAAAATACAGCTGCAGGTCTGGCATCCCCTGTGCCCCCCCCCCTTCCTTGGGCAGGGTCACTTTCTCCCACAACACCCTGTCTGTTTTGCCCTCCCAAAAGAATAATTTCAATTCCTTGTTAATGTTCTGCCAGATTTGCATATCTGGTTGATAGAAGTAAGCCTGCCCAACATACAGCATCACTAGAACCAGAAACATTTTTGCCACCTGTACCTTACTGTCCTCATCATAAACATCATTTGCCATTCCTTACTTTAGTAATAATGTCAAGTGTCATCTCTTTCCATGTTTCTTTAGCAGCCTGTTACATATTTTTTAGCCATATTCCCAGATATTTTAGACTCTTGTGTCTCCACAAAGAAGAGTACCATGGTACAAGGTCATAGGTAGGAGTGTAATTCAGCACTAAAGCTTTAGCTTTAGCTCCATTTATTTTATACCCAGCTAAACTGTGATGAGTTCAATTTACTAAACAGCACTCCCAAATCCTTTTTTGGATTAGTGATGTAAAGTATAATATTGTCTGCAAACATGGCAATCTTTTCTTGGGTAGACCCCCACCTAAACCATCTATGTTCAACCACTTGATATCTCAAGCCAAAGGTTATAGAAAAAGAACAAGTAACAGGGGAGAGATTGAGCATCCTTGCCTTGTGCCCCTTTGTAGTCCTATTGGTCCTGTTCTTTCTGACAATACCCCCCAATTAAAAAAAAATGCTCAGGAGTCTTTACAAATGTTGAGCATTAAATGTATTCATCCCATGGGGAAGATAGTTTTAATAAACATAATCTGCAGAAATTTCCAATTAACCTGACTGATGTTTTTTTCAGCACCTAGGCCAATTAATAGCATAGTGTTTCCATCCCAGACAGCATACTGTTGAATCAGCAATGATTTATTAATGTTGTCAAATGTTTGTCTACACTTTGTAAAACCACATTGCTCTAACTGTATTATCTTTCTAAAACTTGTTCAAGCCTCCTAGCCAGGATTGACATGAAAATCTTATAGTCATGTTCCAAAACTTGAGATAGGTCTACATGACATAGGGTCCATTAAGTCTTTACCCTCCTTTGAGATCACCAGTAAAACAGTGCACTGCCACAAAGAGGGGATATATCCACTACCTAAGATGCAATTAAAAACACTTGTCTGATCTTTATTATTCTTTCGTTTTTCTGCTTCCATAATTCTACTGGGATCACATCAGATCCCAGTGTTTTCCCATTACTTTGAGTCAGAATTACAGAGTGTATCTCTTGTCTTCAGTAATCCTAGAGGATAAGGTTTTCCTTTCTTCTAAACAAGTTCTGTGCAATCTCAGTTTTTTTTAGATAACATCTGATCTTATCTGTATCTGATTCTATTTCCATACCCTTTTTTATATAAATTATGGTAAAATGTTACCAAAACCTGCGCTATTTCAGTTGGATCTATTTCTAGCTTTCCCATTTTCTGATTCTCAATTTTGTTATCATCCTTGTGACAAAAGGGAAATACTGCCAGCCCAGCTGTCTGGAATTTTGTAAATAATTATATGTTATTTGTGAATATTAATAGGATTTATACAGAAATGTAACAGAAGGAGATGCTGCCAGCCCAGCTATCTGGAATTTTGTAAATAGTTATATGTCATTTGTGAATACCAGCATGATGCAATTGCTTGTGTTGCCAGTATATTGGAAATATGTGCTGTATGTATCTTAAGCTACAGGTACAGAAGTGTGTGTTGAACAGGGTTTGTAAAGTACTTAGCTTCAAAGATGTATCCACAGTGTACCCTGCTGGAACATAGAAACTTAACTTGCAAAACTTAAAAATAGTTGAGGTTAAGTTACTTTATAGCTAGGCCATAAACAAAAGATGTTATCTTTCAGTTTCAGTGCAGTAGCAGACACAATGTCTAGAGCTAGATGTTTTGTGCATTGTCTTGAAAGAGAAGCAATTGCCAGGTTTAAGATGTAGAAGTGTTTTATTGTTTTATGACTTCCAGGATATGCAAACATCTGAGCGATATGTATTTTTCACAGGGAGATGCTAAAAAGGATTGTATTTTCTGACAATGGGGGTTTAGCTTGGGAACTAAAGTCAGGTGACAAAAAGTGATGTCATCCAAGCTAACCCAGCAGTAATATTTGATATTAATTTAAGAACTCTCTCAGAGAGAGTGCAAGCATTTTGTATTTTGTCTTTGACCAGGAAACATCCACTCATCTGCACTTGCCTTGCTGTAAGTATGTTTTAGGGCATAGTAACTCTTTTATATTCAGATAGGAATATAGTAAAGTATAGCTTAGATGTTTTCTTTATTTATTTGAGACTGTCCTGCAGTGTTGTTTTAAACATTTCCTGTGATTTTGAAGAAACTATGTTTGTTTACTGAGTATTGTCTTGTTCTTTTATTATTTATTATTAAATATTTTTAAACCTATCATTGTGGCTGACATTTGAATTAATAGTATCATTACACAGTATGATTGGGCACCCTTTGTTAAGGGCCTTAAAGTACCTGATAACAGTTGGCTGGTGGCAGTCGGAACTACCTTATAGTCTAGGCAGAAGGGGACATAAATACTAAACCTATGTCAGCCTTCCCCAGTGTGTGTGTGTGTGTGTGTGCGTGTGTGTGTGTGTGTGTATGTGTGTGTGTGTGTGTGTGTGTGTGTGTGTGTGTGTGTGTGTGTGTGTGTGTGTGTGCTTGTATATAAATCACATCTCAAAGAGTCTGTGTCAGCTACTTGGACAGGGACACAAAGTACTAGATGGACAGAGAGGGTGCTGGAGATCCTGGTTTGGCCACTTAGCTGAGATCTCAATCCTATAGCTGTGCCAGTGGGGAGTCTTATTGGGGATCTGGAGAAAGAGGGAGAAACCAGCCCCAGACTGACTGTGATCTCTGTGTGCTCTTAAGGGAAATTGCACTTTATTGTGTGCGTACTTGTCATCCTCCCAGTGTGTATGTTCCCCACTGTAGGCAGTAGTGAGGATTGAGGCTCCTTGATTACTGGGCCAGTGCAGTGGCATCACAATCCTCTGTACTTTTTGTCATCTTAGCCTCTCAGCCAAGAGCTTAGTTGTCTTTGATTACAATCAAAAATAGTTGCTTTAGAGCTCTCTCTCTACAGTTATTGAAATTATGTGGGTAGTCAGGCATTACCTTCTTTGCCTCTTTTAATTGCTCTTCCCAGTCCTTCCCAGCCTCTATCCTGAAGCTGTCTTGCTATGTTTTTATATTCTATAATGCATCCAAGTTGGTAGATCGAACTGTAGCCCCATTTTCCTAGCTTTCTGCAATACCACATGTCTAATTTGTTGTTTACACCCCTCCTGGTCATCTATTATTTTATTTTCAGTAAGCACTTTATCTAATATCTTGCACAAATTCTGATCCAACCAGTTATTAAAATTAACCTTTTTGAGGATGTCTGTTTGGAAAATGTCAGTGTTATCTCCCAATCTGCCTTTTTTACCCTTTATTATAACTCGTAGTGGCTCATGATCTGGCATGTCCAGTTATGAAATCTGCTAGAGAAATACATAAAAAAATCATTGTATAGGTCTGTTTGGAAATGTCAGTGTTATCTCCCAATCTGCCTTTTTTACCCTTTATTATAACTTGTAATGGCTCATAATCTGGCATGTCCAGTTATGAAATCTGCTAGAGAAATACATAAAAAAGCATTGTATAGGTCTGCATATAAATTTGTTGACATCACTGTATCCAAAAAACAAGGAAACAAGTCTAAGTCAAAATCTTTCATCAGATTACCAAAAATATTTCGGAAAGGAGCGAGAACTGAAATCATATCAGATTTGGACAAAAATTAGGTGGCAACAGAAAATACCAAGACAGGCAACCAAACAAAAGAACATAAAGAAAATGACCAGAAAAAAAAAAACAATAAAATAAAGTGAAAAGCCTGGATAACTCAGTCAACAGAGCATCCATTTTTTAACCTGAAGTTCCTGGATTCAAATCCCTGTCTGGGTGTGCACTCTTTTTAGCTGCTTGCAAACTATGTATGATCTTGCACTTATTTTGTTCTTCCCTAACCCAATTAAAGTATAACTCAGACAACTAGATGAGGAACAAGAAATGCATCCCTGGTTTGGCACCTATATCTGTAATGGACACAAGAAGCCATTCAATATTTATCTCACAGGCCCCCTCCTCTCCCAAGCCCCTGCTTACACTTACCAAGGGTACCAGATCTTGTCAGAGATTTGGGGTGTATGAGTAAGTATAAAAATGCCCCAGTGTTCATTAACCTAGTACACATTTATGAACCTATACTGTGGCAAATACAGAGAATGAATGTACGGCCATATGTTGATCAAATGGGAGATATAGACAAATGTAGGTTTGGTAGTACAGAGCTAGACAAGGATGCACATCTTGTTGTTACTTATGATATAGGTGTGACTGAGGGCCTATGCAGTGAAACACATAAAAGTGTGGGAAGACTGTTATAGTGAGGATTGTACAAAAACTGCAGCAGCCAGGTAGATGAGAAGAACTAGAAACAGGGATCACAAAGAATTACTGAAGATGAAGAAGTATTGATCACATGGGACCATCCAATACCAGAAAGCAAAGGCAAACAAATTAGATGTTGCAGTTGAAGAAAAAAGGACATATACAGATTTAGTAGAGCAATAACAGTTATATTTGGTTTACTATCTAAAAAAAATCCATAATTCAAGTATTTATTAAACAAAGAAATTTCTTATCACTCAATCATACAAAACAAACTTACAGAAGACATGCACTCAACACTTGGCTAATAAACACTAAACATCTTTTCAACATCAATAAAAGAAAAAAGTGTGCTTTTTGCTACCCACAACAAATTTGCTCAGCTTTGATCATTGCTGGTTATCACAGATGACAGCTAAACTCATGTTGAAACACATTCGGTCTTCAAGTATCTAGGATATGTCTAGATCAGACCTTTAACTTTGAAACCCACATAGATGAGTCTAGAAAGAAAATCAGTCCTATACTTTTCTGGTTCACAAAAATTTTTCACTATCTTTCCAAACTAGCTAGAGCATGTATCGCCAAAGGGGTCCTTATGGCACAACTTGACTATAAACTACTTTTATTAGTTGCTGTCTCCCACAAAAAGTCATCTACAATTCAAACAATTAGAAATAAAAAAGGCCAATTCATTGCACACTCCCTCCACTATGCACCCAAAAACAACACTCACTCACTATCAACAATCCAAATGGCTACCAGTAAAACAAAGAGTTGATCTATTATAAGGTTCAGATCTCTTCACGATACTTTACCATGAATCTTACTCTCCCCTTGTAACAAAGCTGACCTCAAAAACATCATCATACAGCCTAAGAAGTCCTTTGACCCATCATCATTTATCTGTACATAGTATGTAAATATGTTCTTCCCTCTTCCTGTTGTAGATTATACTTTATCTGCATGCACCATTATAGTCCTAGTCTCTCTGTGCAAAATGAGGTTACTTTCCTTTTATTTCCTGGTATGTATTTTGCTTTACTATCGGCCAGCTGCACTATGTGATTTACTAGCCAACGTTCATATTATATTTTCTAGATGTGTATATGTACACTCTATTTTCGGTTTGTAAGTTTTACAGATTTATATTTTACCACATAAGTACTTCTAGCTTTGTAGTTGTGATTTCATTCAGCAGAATTCTGCCCGAAATTAGTCCATTGTGATCAGAGTACTTAAACCAATAAACAAAAATAATAAAAATATAAAAATAAAACAAAATAAACAGGCTTCTATCTGAAATTTTCAGGATTTTCCTTTTGATATCCTTTACAAAGGAATGAATTTGTTATTAGAATACATTATGGCGTCAACAACTGGCATCTTGAATCCATATTCAGCTCATCTGAAGTCTGAAAAGGAAATAACAGCTTTAAATGTTCTAAAGTAACATTGTACCCTTAAAATACTGAGGATGTCTCAAACTTTTCAAGACTGATGTTTATTTTATGTCATATTATTTATGTGTTCATGCACAGTTTTTCCTGATCCTTTCTTTCGGCTACACACAATTTGTTATTACACTCAGCATTCCTTTGGGGAGTAACCTTCCACCTAAACAGCGACAGTTCAATAATTATTTTATAGTGCATAGAGCTCTGTGATTATACTTCTATATCTAGAAAAAGACAAATCAGTTAAGTGCTTCCATAGAGCAAGACCCGATCTTAAAAAAATGTTAAGCACTGTCTGCTTAACTTGTTAAGGTCAGGTCTCATGCTAGACAATCAAATCTGCCAGTACTGTCCAGAAAAAGACAGTGGAAGAATAAAAAACAGATTTGTTGCTGCCTGCTATCTGTACTGATAAGGTGTCCCTTTCTCTTATAAACTTAGAAAGTTCTAGAATAACAGGATGAGTGCTTACCTACATTTTCTGAAGGATATGAAATCTGAAACTCGAATGTATGTCATTATTTAATGACTTCAGTCCGTGGTGATGTGTCTGAAAACCAAAAATTTTATGAGTGACGGACCAAACATGAGACAAAAATCTGGACATTCTGCAAAAATCTGGACCTTGACAGGCATGGCAATGTGAGTGCAAACATAAAGGGGCTGTGTTACAATGTCTTTCTGGCAGCACTTACTAAGCGCTTTAAAGCTTTGAAAGCTGGCAAAGAACTTAGTGGGGTTTTTTTTATTTTTTCCTGTAACTAGTAGTACATAGAGCAGAAAAAGCTCCATGCACTACAAAGACTTATGATCAGGTCTCTGATCATAACCTTTAATCATGTGTTCTTGATATGGATGCCAAGAGTCACCTTGACAGCAAAGCTCAAGAGGTAAATTCCTTGGCAGCAATGTCTCAAATACATAATAAACAGGTGTGACCCAATCATAATCTTCTATATTAAAGTACCGGAGTGCTCTCACTGAATACAGATGACATTAATTACCAGGAAAAAATCTTGTGAAATATGTCTGCTGTACTGCTTCTTCAATTACTTCCTTACAAGTACATACACAGTCAATTACATTTCATTTCTTTTCTGCCTCACATTTTAAGTCTCAGGCTTATCTAAAGTCCATTAGTAATAAATTTGCTGATGTTGCTATTCTCGATCATAATAAGAATATACAGGGGGTGAATTTCTACAAAGAGCAAACAGGTAGAATTTTAATTTTAAAAATCCAGACTTCAGACCTAACATTTCTTATCGCAGCAGTTTATACTGCTGTCTCAAAATATTATGCATTTTCACAAATTTATTTTATATCAGTGCAGTTTTAATGGGGACTTCAATGCACATTTGGTCAGTACAATACTAGGCTCCTTTGTTCCCAAGTTAATAGCTAAAAGACATTAAATATTATTATAGAATTTGTTTTCATTAAGTTTAATTGATGTTTGATAATTTATATCTCAAATACTTCTTGGATACACTCAGACCTATAATATTAAAATATTCTATGACTGCTTGCATGTAATGCGTGCACACACACACATACACACACACAAGTACACACACACTAGAGACACAAGCTTTTGAAAGCCACTGTTTCAAAAGCCTGGGACTTGAGCTTCTTATAGCTTGTATAGGCTGCCACCTGTGTTCGAACTTGAATGTGAGTTTCAGGCAAGCAGGTGACACACCTTACCTGAACACATTATAGGAGTCTGAATGAGGTAAGTGCAGTAGTGACATATAGGGAGCAGGAGGGGAATTTTAGGATTATACAGTAGAAGGGAGATTTTAAGGTTAGAGAAAAAGAGGGTAGGTTTACTGTTAGGGAAGAGAGTTTTAAGGTTAGGGAGCAATTGGGAGTTTAGGTTTATGGAGGTATGGTTGGAGTTTTAGGTTTAAGGAGTGACCTGGAACTTTAGTGATAGAGAAAGAGTGTGGAATTTTAGGATGAGGGAGCGAGGACTCAGGATGGGAACCAGATGGGAGTTTTAGGGTTAGAGTTAGGGTTCTGGTAAGGCTATACAGTTTTATATGGTCAGATGATGGGAGGGCTACGTAGAAATGAGAGATCAGACTAGTGGGGGTTTGAGCAATTATTCTTTTGAACAAGTACCAGCAAGCATGTCCTGAGCTACTAGTATGTAGCAGACCTGTTAACAATTCTAAATATTTGTAATTTCATTATAACAACTGGTCTAGTAGTCATAGTTAACAGCAGAAGAGTGCAAATAGGCCACATTTGCTCTGCTCCTCCATTTAGTGTTCCTAATCATGCACATTTCATGTAGGGCAATATCTGTTTCAAAGTTCATTTGTATATTTTCATGAAAATGAAATGCTCATCTGGATAATTTGAGCAGCTGCTCACTTCAGTGCCCTGCCACACATGTGCTAGTATGTAGTACAGACATCTAGGAGACCACACAAAGGAGCAAGTGCATGCGCACACACACTCTCTCTCACACACACACACACACACACACACACACACACACACACAAACATGTACATGTATACACACACACATACACAGACATACACACCCATGACACATATGCACACACACACACACACACACACACAATGCACACACATGTTCACGCTGACATATACCATCTGATATACTCACACTTCTCTGAAGTGTTTACCTGAGTCAGTAGTCTGAGCAACCTGAAACTGTTCAAGTTTTCTCTGTGCTGTTTCTCCCCATTAAAGTACATAGGAGTACACAGATAAATGACTGCATACAGTTAGCATTGCAAGCACTGCTCTGCACAGGAATTCCCTAGTATGGATGTCTTTGAATCACTGCAATAGACAGCAATTCGCCCACCAGAGCATTGCTCTGTACCCCTAATGGGCTCATTACCATAGTACCCACCTATGACTACAGGACTTACATGTGACACTGATCCACTTGCTTCTACATATGGAACAGGGAGGGTGACTATGAATTGGGACAACCTTGTCTGTATAGAGGGCACCATGCATGGCCCTGAGTACATTACAAACCACATGTGAATGCCACTCCTAGTTTCTTTTTTAACACAATGGACTGCATTTAAAAGCTATGTAGCTTCCTATTTAGACTGTTCCACCAGAAAATCATTAAAGCAAACCAGAGAAATGTTGAGAGCATCAGATGACCAACTAAAAGTTTTAGAACTTCTTTCTACTGCTAATTGAGATAAATGTGCTAAAAAGAGGTTTAGTTAAATCCAGCGTAAAAATATTCCTTTGCAACTTCAAAATAACTCCATTTATTGGATAAGGAAGTTATGCTCCTGCCACAAACTGTTTACTTTTATTTTTAACTATTTTTGTAAGCCCTACAGATGACAACCAGCTGCTCCAAGGGTCTATCCTTGTCTAGTAGGTCTGCTGAATTCATTTTACTGCCCCAGACTATCTCTGACCCATATTCAGGGCCAGTGAGGTAGATGATTGACCTGGGGCAGTATCATACCATTGCCAGGGAGCATCATCTGTTACATTTCAGCCTCGGCACAATCCCAGTTACACTATGCTGGTGAGACATGCAGGGATCATCAGTGATCATGAGTGGTCTACCATAGATCTAATATTTGTTTTGTATCCCTTGGAAGCATTATGAATGTGAAATAAATAATTTTCACATCCTTCTTTGATTCTGATAATTGAATTTCCATTTTTACTCTTTGTGATAGTATTTCCATTAAAGTCAAGTTTATTCAAGTTCTTACAACTAAGTGTCGCACAAAAATCATACCAGACAGTGCAATGCAAATAAAAAGGAAAATATTTAATATGCAGGTAAAACGTTGCATAATTACATGATGCTGGTTGAAAAACAATCATAAACTGTCAGCAAGTTACAAACGACCAGCTGTTTGCAGTCAGTTAAATAAACCACTGTAGCATCAGCAACACTTCAGCTACAACTCAAATAACAAGTAGATGGTCTCCCACATTTCAAAAACCAAGCAATGAATTAGAGTCCAAATGAAATACAGTAAAATGAGCAAAGTCATTCTGACCAGAGAGACTATGATAATATTAATACTGTTCCATCTTCCTTAAAATTGTGATATTAGTTCTGCTCCACCTGACAAATAGATTCCATAGGGATCCCATCCTGGGATTATTATGCAAAAGATGACAGCAAAAATAAAACTGAAGTCTGTAGCAGCTCAACTGGAGGTAAAGCAACAAAGCAAGTCCCTATTTCTGTACATCCAAGCTACATGGAACCAAAACAGCAGCCACACTTCAATCAAAACTGGAGTCCAGGTCAGTGGCTCAAAAAAAAAAACAAACAAAATAAAAAAGGAATAATTCTGAGCTGTTTCATGAGATGCTGTTTATATATTTTTTTTAATTTCTCCAAATCTGTTGGGTTTCTAATACAATTATGGGAATGGACTCCATTTCTAAGTCAAAGTAAGATTAAAGTTCATGAAATTAGTATTGTTTCAGTCTTTAATGTCAGCTAGAAGTGCTCTTCGCAGTACCCGCAATGTGCCCAGTAATGACTCCTTCTACAATTTGTATGGAGTTACATGTAAATACGATTGTAGGTTCCTTTTTATAAGACCCATTGCTCCTACTACTATTGGGATCATTTGGGTATCTTTCTTCCACATTGCTCTTGTTTCTGCCTGCAAATTCTGATATTTTATGACTTTATGCCTCTCTGTACACAAGACACTGTAGTCACTGTATGTGGCGATTTCGATGATCAATGTTACTTTTGTCTTCTTTTCATGGACAACTATATCTGATTTTCTAGCATTTATTTTTTGAACTGTTAATAAAGGATAATCCCATGTGATGTAAACTTCATTTTCTATGATGCTTTGTAGCTCATGTTTTCAGTGTTTTTCAGCTACTTCAGTACCATAATGTTTGTACAATCCCCAGTGCAACAATCTTGCCACATTATTATGTCTTTCAGTATACAGTCTTTCTGCCATTAGTATGTCATAACCAGCAACGAGGTATGCAACTGTTTCCAATTTGGTTTTACAAAACCTGCATTTGTCTGTTTCTCCCACATGTTCAATGGACTTTGTAAACCAACATGTACACAGCCCACTATCTTGGGCCACCAATATTAACCTTTCATCTCTTGGTTTGAATTCGCCTCTCCTTAACCATTCCTGCATTCGTTCCTGATCAACATGAGGTTCTTCCAGATGTTTTCTATATTTGGAACTATATTTATGCATTTTCCACATATCTTGCTTTCTTATCTGGTCCTTCACCTTATATTCTTTCTTTTATTTTTTGGCACATTCAGTTGATACCTGTTTTTTATCCACTTGTGGCTTGATTTCCATTCCTGATTGATGCCGATATGCTTCTGTTAGACTAAGCAGGGAAGTCATCTTAGATTTATTCTCCTCATGTTTCAAATCTTTCATTATATTTGGGTCTTGTGAGGTCAGCAAATATGTGTAGAGTCCCACGACTGCAGATCTGTACATGTAATCAGTTTCAAGGAGGCCCATCCCTCCTTCAGAACAGGGAATATATAATATTGGTATGCAGTGATTTTTATAAATCATTTGTTGAGCATGAAGCATCCTTCTTATTTTCCTGTCTAATCTATCCAACATGTTTTGGGACCAGTCAATCACTACAAAACTGTAAGTTAGGACAGGAATAGCAAACTGGTTTATAGCTTGGATTTTGTTCCTGGATGTCAATGCTGTTTTCAGGATTAATTTAAGTCTTCTAAAGTATTCCTTACTAAGTTTTATTTGCATTCATTCATGTTTTATTGTTGATCCTTCATCAATTGCCAAATATTTATACACTCCCTCTTGCTCATTTTCTTTTATTTCACATTATTGTCCCAAACTGATGTTTTCCTGGTGCTGCAATTTTCCTGCTTTAAAGGTTGCTTTTGTACATTTATCAAGACCAAAATGACATTCTTATATCATCTGAAAAAGTTTTGACAACTTGCAATTGTGCTTTCAGTTCTTCATCTGATGAGCTACACAGTTTTAAATCATCAACAAAGAGAAGATGAGAAGTCTTTATACTCTATTGTTTTCTAGGAGCCAAATTACAGCCATGGCCTAACTTGTTAATTAGACATCTTAATGGGTTAATGCAAAGCAGAACAGCAGCAGTGACAGTCACCCTGGAATATCCCTCTGTTTTTAGTGTGAGAATATCTCCCTGTTTTTAGTATGAGGATTATTGCATGGGGATCAAATACCACAGTAAGCATTGGTTTTCCTGTATATGCCCTGTATTTGCACCTCCAAATGAATAAGAAAAAAGATGGCAAAAGTTACTTCCTTGAACAGCCGAAACAGTAGCTTAGGCAAATAAAATCGGAAACAATGTTGTAATACCACAGCAATGACAAAAATAACAGTACAGACGTTTCAGCTGCCAAACAGAATAAACTGTTCCCAAGTGCCAGCTGGAATCCAAACACGAGCTGCAAGAAAACACAAAATAATGTACATATATAAAGAAATCTCAACAAACAATAATTAATATAACCCTGATAATAAGACTATGTGTGTCCAGTGCCAGTCATCCATTCTGTCCTGGATGTCATCACTCTTACATATTCCTGCAAACCTTTCTGTAGTCGTTGGTGGATTACAGTCCCAACTGACTATTGTCTTCTTCTGCAGTTTTTTTCCTACTGATTAGCCTGCTGACAGAGCTGAAGATCGGGGGCTTCTGTATCCCGGTATTATCTAAGACTTGTTTCTTTATGAGAGCAGCACAGCAGTGTAATAGGTAGCATTGCTGCATCATAGCACTTAGTTTTCCGGTTCACTTCCTGGCTCAGGTGCTTTCTTTGCAGATACTGCATGTCCTGCTTGTGTTTGCATGAGTTTTGCCTTGTGCATCAAGTTTACTGCCACATCCTTAAAACATGTCCTATGTGAGTTGTCAGTCATTCAAACTACCAGCGAATGTGCTTTGCATATGTAACTGTATGCCCTATGTGATTCTCTGGCAGCCTATCAGAATTAGTTGCACTGCCTTGCTAATACTGAGTGCCAGAATAACTTCTGGCTTGCAATCAAACACTGAAATGGATTAAGCAGTTTATCAGAGACTGCATGAGAGATGGGGTCTGGGCAAGGTCTTTAACATAAGGAAACATCCTCAAGCTGGGAGAAGACAAATCTCATGACTGGGATGATACAGATGTTAACACATAATTCTACAAATGTTGTAACACATGACCAGTCCCCTGTTCTTAGAATGAATCTGCCAGCATTCTCACCTTTTTTGAATAGGATGAACAACTGAAGTATTTCAAGTTCGCTGGATTACAGTCTCAGTTCAGATTTTCTGTGGGCAGATTTTGTGGGGAATTCCCTGCCACACTTTTGTCACTGTCTTTGCTTTGTGTCACCTCACCTATAACACATTAAAGAGGGTCCTTGACATTAGAGCAAAAAACTTAACTCTCTTGTCTTTCTTTGTGTCAGTTCACCTCTGATCACTGTTTTTCAAGATGACACTGTTTGACATATAAGACTGCATAAATCTCTTGATGCTACAAATATAAATGCAAAGCATTTATCAAAGCTAATCCTCCAGACTTCTGTAGGTGTGCATGCCACATGTGAGTAGATGTATGAATATTGACCTTTCTGACTGCTGTAGGTGTGCATGCCACATGTGAGTAGATGTATGAATACTGACCTTTCTGACTGCTGTAGGTGTG
>NC_056733.1:229041747-229056747 GCF_019279795.1 Protopterus annectens
CACACAGACTCACATTTACAAACACAGACACACATACACACACACACGCACACGCGCGTGCACACACACACACACACACACACACACACACACACACACACACACACACACAGATCCCACACAGACATGTGTGTGAACAATGTGATGGCAATATATAAGTGGTGAAGAAATTGCATCAGACAATCCAGAAACGGAACATTTTAGCAGTCAGAATTAAGACTTACAAAAATCAAAGTTGTGTGCAAAACTGGAGCATAGTGTAGGTAGTCTGGACACGCTAACATAAAGATGAACATAGTGCATGAAGAAATTATGTCTCATTAAAACAACAGTAATACAGATCAGGAAAGAGACACTAATTGCTGTCCTCAAAACACAAATGTAAGAGACACAAATAACTGAGAGGGACCAAATAGCAGTTATTGGAGACTTGCAGGGGTAATTGAACAAGTTAGCAAAAGCCCACAAGAACAGAAAGACAAAGCTGTAACACCTGATACAGAGCAGACTGGAGGTAGTAATAGCGAAACTGAATTGAAATAAAAAATAGCATAAATGGGAATGAAATGATAATTGTTGGGGACCGTGTTTATAAGATTCCAAAATGTGGTACACAAGACAGAACATCACATTTATGTGCTTAACCGGTTGCACCCTATGTGATACAAAAGAAGCAGTAAGAAAATTAATTATTGGTGGCTTAAAATAGAAAGGACTGGTTATTGTTGAATGTGACGATGTATGGAGCAAAGATAAAACTCATATTATTAATGATGTGGCAGCCATTACATAGCATGGTAGAAAATGGGGTTCACTCTCACCTTTAATGACCTACTGCCTTCTCTAACACTTTCTAGTAGTGATATCCAAATGAACAGTAGTGCTAACCCAGTGAAACAAGAAGAGAAAGCTGACACGCATGGAATCAAACAAAATTATATACAGAAAAATCTCATGTTTAAAAATAAGCTTTTTTGCAAGGGATAGCCTGCATTTTATTCATGTATAATATAAAATCTTGGGATCAAGAATAACAAGACTGATAAAATATTTTCAGAAGTTTCACTGATCAGGTTATGCAAAGGCCAAAGGCCAAGGATAGTACTGTTAATTTTTTCTAAGTGATGCAAGAAGCTTAAATAAGAAGTTGCTGCATGTTGAAATGACACTTGGTGCAGAACAGGTTGCCACAGGAACTTTAAAAGAAATATAGTACAGTCAGAATAACATCCCTCTTAATACATCTGGTCGATTGTAGAATCTGACTGGAGAGAAGTGTCTGAATGGAGAGATTGAGGTCCAAATGTGGAGAAGAAATTATCAAGAAACAGGAGAGAATACTCCTAGAATTGAATTCATCCTCATGTCTTGGCAAGTGCCTTCATGTGGTGGACCCTGTTTTCATAAAATCTCACCAAGACAACACTGATATATAGGATGTGTCTTAATATAGCATATATCATGGAGAGAGGAGGGTTAAAAAATAAAAAAGATAGCTGGGAATACAGGTCCCAGGATAAAAAAGGCCCCAAACTTTTATATGCACCGGTGTCAGAAATGGGAAAAGACAGTGTAGAATCCTCAGGATTTGGAAACGTTCCTATGAGGTTAGTTGTAGCCCCCTGTTTCAGAGGAAGCAGTCCACAAAAATCGCAAAAAATTAACAGGACAAGAAAAGATGCATAAAGATGATAAAGTAGGCTATTGAGGAAAAGGAAGAAATTCTCTATTATTTCTATTACACAAGAAGCGCAAAATTTCCAGATAGAAGTTATTTAGAAAAATTAAAAGAGAAGTTAGAGGAAAAAAAATACCTGCACAAGAAAAACTGTCAAATGCTTCAAATAAAAATTTGTATTCACAAACCCAAAAATGAAGCCGGGAACAGAGACAACATCACAGAACTTTAATAAAATAAAATAACTGCACAATAAGATGAAGTACGTTTCATCTAGTCAGTGACTAGACTTCCTCGGATAACAGTGTGCAAAACAAGTTTTACTTAAATACGTTTTCCCCACCCTATCTTAATTAGTTAATTGATTGCAAAAGCTTAATGGCCAAATGGCAGTGGATCTTATAAGACTTACTTATTGTCGTCTCACAGTAAGACGTTGCCCTGTTCGATTCTCAGCTAAAGCATCTTCTGTGTGGAGACATGTGTGAATGGGCGTACCTTCGTTGAAGGTTGTGCATCAGGGCTGGTAACTCAGCACGTAAAAATCTACTGCCAATCATTAGTGGACCTGAGTTCTGCTGTGGTGACCCCTAACTGGGAAAAGCCGAAAGACACAACAATATATATATATATATATATATTTACATTTTTATATTGTTATGTTTTAAAGTTACGTGATGGTGGCCTAATGGTTAAGGTGTTTGCCTTACAAACACAAGGTGCAGGGTTTGAGCCTCACAAGGGATAATTGGCTAGGCTTAAAATAGCTTGCAAGGGTGGTTAGCATAGTACTAATCTATAAACCTACCTATGAACAGATTTAAATATTTTATTAATTTACTTATTTCCCCATATGGTTTTACATTGCTATGTAATTTTTATGAATTGAGGAGGGGTACAAAATTATCCCAACTATAACTGTAATTTTAATTGCAACCGTATATTATATAAAATGGGGGAATCTGGAAAGGAGAGCAATACTTGTAGTCATGGTATTTACTTATTTATTTACTTATGTATTTCATCTATTATGCGTTATACTCTCTGTGTTGATGCATTGTGCTTATGTATATGTGTTCACTTGCCATTTGGCCATTAAGCTTTTGCAATCAATTAACTAATTAAGATAGGGTGGGGGAAAAGTATTTAAGTAAAACTTGTTTTGCACACTGTTATCTGAGGAAGTCTAGTCACTGACTAGATGAAAAGCGCTTCATCTTATTGTGCAGTTATTTTATTTTATTTTATTAAAGTTGTGTGATGTTGTCTCTGTTCCCGGCTTTGTTTTTGGTTTTGTGTTTACTTAGTTTGTCGCCCCTATTGCTTTGTGTGTTGTTTGTTAAAAATTTGTATTCATTAATACAACATATTGAGCCACATGGGAGAAAAGCAACAGAGGATCTGCAAAAATATAAAAAAAAACAGAGAGTTTTTTGAAAGGTATACAAAAGAAACATGAACATGGAAAAGAAAAAAAGAGTTCTTGTATGGTGCAAAAATTATGCAAAGGAGAAAGCCAAACTAATCAATGCAAAAAAGCAATTCCAAAGATATTTGAAGAGAAGTACATGCCATGGCACCAATTTATGGAACATTTCATATACAAAAATAAGAAAAGGAATGGGGGAATGTAGACAACAGGATTCCTTAGACAGAACTTAAACAAATAGAAACTAAAGTTATGGATTATCTGTGAAGTAAAGCATTAGTGTGGAGAATACAACATAGGCAATGTTGAGCATGTTGGAATTACATGTCTCCAAATTATGGAGCAACAAGTGGAGCAGGAGGCATCTGTATTAGATCTGCAACATGATGATGCTTTAGATCCTTCTGGAGGAGACCAGTATGAAAGTCCATTTGCTCTGCTCATTTTTATGCACACTACTTTTCTTGTAGCACTGTCATATGCTGCCTTTTCTGCCTGGTGTTCATTTATCTTTAATCACATGAGCAAGGCTGGAGTGATAGCTGTCTCTCGGGTGCTCCACCCTGGGGAAGATGAAGAGAGACACAGTTGAGCCCTGAGTGTATGAAACTGACAGTGAGAAGCATTTAGTCCTGAGTAGCATCTTACCATTACCACAAATAATGGCACAATACAAACTGAAATGATTATATTTTTAACAATTAGTTCAGTAACTGGTGTCACTCTAAGGGGATGCAGTGTGTGTTTGCATGTGTTACCTTGGGTCAAGATGGATAACAGTCTAATCTGCATTACTAGGTATGGCTTATCTCTCTTATTTATTTATTTATTTATTTAAATTTGTTGACCGGGAGTGTCTGACTGGACGTAGGTCCATTTTCAGCGGAGGCCCGGGGAGAAAAGCTCCACAGTAAAATAAACAGACAGTAGTTACATTGGATTACATAGCGATTAACAATTTAACATAGCAATTACTTACAACATATTTACAGATGAAGAACATATTACATCAGTAGACAACTAGAATCTTTATCTGTGAAGTACATAACAGACATTAACAAATGTTACAATGAGAAGTTCCTGCTGTATAATAAGTTCTAGGCTTATGAGCATCTGAGCTTACTATAATCAAGGTAGTTAGTGGATTGGAGAGAAAGGTAGTGGTTGGATGGGGTGGATGATATTAGAGTGGGAGTTGCAAGGGCATAGCCAGCATGTTTTTAGGTGCGCTTTTAGTAAAGTTTTGAAGTGGGTGCATGATGGTATGGAGGTAATTGTGGGTGGGAGTGAGTTCCATAATTTGGCTATGGCGCAAGAGAATAGTGCTTCACCAGCAGAGTTATTGGCTTTAGTGATCTTATCTTGGGGCTTCCACACAGTGGCAAAGATACTTTCAACCCTTACAGTGTGATTCTTAGGCAGAATCAGTCACCTATACCTTCTAACTTAACAAATCACAATCAGACTTGTGTCGTGTTGGTACTGCTCAGTGCTAGAAGGTTATACAAGAAGGTGCCTGATCATGAAACTTTGCTATCCCTTGAGCATATCTGCACAGGTACTGAAAGCTGGCTCCACTGTAGTGAAAATACTCCCTTATTACTTGTGATTAGCACTTATTATTTTATCATAGCTTGTAGTGAGGAAGGGGCTGACTTCAGGGGAAGTACACACTAGTGTCAATAAAGAAAACCATGTCAGAACATAGGCTACGATCTTGGCTAGGCTTGTAAGGGCCTCAGGGCCAATAGCCTTGTAACTTCCTTTGATCTTATGATCAATTACCATTTTCCTGCAAACTACAGAACCCTTCTGTGCATCCTGCTGCTGCAACATGTACCTCAACTAACTTCAGTGCTTAACTATAGAGCCTAACATAATCACCCCTTGAGATTTCAACTACTAATCCATTATCTGACAAACATACACCATGGACAACAATTAAGCACAGCATTTCTTTGATTTTATAAATGTCAACTCTGTTAATCAGCTTCCAGGGGACCCAAACTCCTTGGCTTGGTTATCACCAATATAGAACCAGTCTGCTCCACACTAATATAGCACCAATATGCTTCTCATTTAAAATCTCCCCTTGCATGATTGAATGAGACCTCCTCATTGTTCCATTTTTCCCAAGAATTCAACCCAAGACTGCATTAAACACTGTTGTATTCAGGGATTACTCGAAGACAAACTCCTTTACATTCTGCACACTTACAAAAACTTTGTTCCAATGAAGTGAAAACATTCTGTCTTTACTGGGTTTGGTTTGGCAGGTAGCACATTGGATTAAGGATCAGCTGTTAATGAGCTACTTCCTGTAGTCCAGGGTTTGATTCCTCCAGTCTCCATTTGCCGGCTCTGTGCATTTAACCACACAGTACTCCCAGGATGTCTGTGACATGTCCATGTGTAACAGTGTTCTACCCTGTTTAACAAATGTAACTAAATAAATAAAGTTCACACTTAATTAAAATAAAATAAAAACTTTTGGACAGCCTAAAGAAAATTAAAAGTTCCCCAGTACTGGCAACCATATAATAACAGTAGTAGTTGCTTGTAACACTGAGTTTTACTCCGTCCTTAACTCCTGTATTGAAACATCTATCTCCAACCATCACAAGTGTGATGACAAATTTAAGAACAAGCACTGACGGTCACTTTAAACAAATGTTTCAATAAAAGAAAAAAAGGTTCCAGCACTAAGGGATAAACTGAAATTCCCAACATCTAAAAGTGAACTCATAAAGGTCGTCTGTGTACAACTTAGGCATAAGATCAAATGTTGCAAAGTTAGGTATATATAGAATATCACGACTTCTTCCAAAGATAACCTTATAGCCTTGTTTAGGTGTGTTAGGAATCTCACATGTAACATTTAACAATGCACAGAGCTAATTTCAAACAGTAACACCTATTCTGACCCTGGGGACATTGTGCAATATTCAAGCAGATAAATGTAGTTAATATTCTCCTCGCTCTGTCCTTTCTGCTTCACTCCCCATTACCACTCAGTCTCATAGAAGCACAGATTCATAGGTAAATACTAAGCTAGCTGCCCCTGTGGGCCATTTTAAGCCTAGCCAAGTTCCCTTGTGGTGTTTGAATTAACTTACCCTATCGTATTTAATGTTACATTGGCCTTACCCATCCTATGGTTAATAATTATATATTAACCCTAGTGAGAATAACTGGGATTATACCATAGATAATTTGAGGGGACCCGTGCATGGGATAAATTATTTAGGAGGTGCCTCTGTCCATTAGTAGTACAGGGGACATTCCTGGAGTAAATTTACTGTTTCTTATCCACAGATCCAAGTTGTGTTTGAATATCGACATGGATGAGCTTTGTTTTACGTAGATAGGGAGTCTGACCCAGAACAGTAGTATCCTCTGTGAGATATACCTGCCCTTCTAAATCATTCTGTTGATGTTGCAGAAGAGGTTTAGATCCCTAGACCAAGTATTTCTGATGCCATTTGACTTGCCGATGTGCAGTAAATCAATCAGTATTAGGTCAGAAGATGCCTTGTATGCCGGACACAAATCACCTCTTAGCAGTCTGTAGTATACCAAGTAACTGCGGTGGTGGTGCTGCGGTAGTGTTGTCGCCTCCCAGTTAGATGTTGCATGTTTGATTCTCAGTTAGAGCATCTTCTGTGTGTCGACATGCGTGAATGGGTGTTCCTTCATTGAAGGTTGTGCGTTAGGCCTGGCAAGCCAGCACATAAAAATCTACTGCCAATCATTAGCGGACCGGAGTTCCGCTGTGGTGACCCCTAACCGGGAAAAGCCGAAAGACAGTTGTTGTTGTAGTGACAGAGCTTTGAGTTGGTCAGTGTAGGACATATTGTTTAGGCTTTGTATCCTTTTAGTAAGGTATCTCTGAGGGCATTCTAGTAGTTACATATCTGGGTAGATACATGCCAAAGGGGACATTATATTCAATGACTGGCCTAATGAAGACTAAGTAAAGGGGGACAGTGACATCCCTTGATCTATACCTGGTTCCTTTGTGTATAAGCTGTGCAATATAGAACATCTTTCTTACAGCAATTGACACACATTGGATGAAAGTTAGGTCTGTCCACATAACTTTCCAAAACCCAAATAACTGGGTCTATCTTAGGAGTGTATTGTCAATGTTGTAGTTCCCAGGGATAGATGACTTCCCAAAGGATACAATAATGGCATTTTTTGGCATTTAGTTTTAGCCCATGATTTTGGCACCAGTCATTTATTTGGGACAAACCTTCCTGCAAGATGGTTAAATCATTTGGGGATTCAATAACTGCTCCTAGCTTGCAGTCATCTGCACACTTAGTCAGCTATAGCCCTTTGGTATTAATTTTTACCTCAGAAAAGTAGATGCCAAACAGGAGAGGTCCCAGCACCAAACCTTGAGGAACTCCCCTGCTGACTGGTCTCTTTGTGGAGGTAACTTCCCCTATTTTGATTTTTCAGTCCTGTCTGTGAGCCATTTGGCAATCCAGTAGGTGACATAGGGGTTTATTCCCAGTTTATTTATTTTTTCTACAATTCCTGAGTGGGGAATTGTGTCAAAAGCTATAGCCAGATCAAGGCATGCAGTCTGTACCATTTTACCTTCATCCATTCCTTTGGTGACCTTTTCAAAAAAGTCAACCAGGTTGAGTAAACATGACCTGCTCTTGACTAATCCAAACTGAGATGGCTCCAGTGTTTGGCGGTTCCTTACATCCTTATTGATTAGTTCCATAATAGGTCTTTCCATGGCATTGCATATGAAGCTGGTTAGACGTATGGGTCTGTAATTGCCTGCATCTGTGAGACGTCTTCTCTTATGCAGAAGAATGACTGTAGCTGTTATCCATTCACTTGCTACAAAGCCTGTATGGAGGCTGAGGTTGAACAGTGATGGGGGTGGGGCTAAATTGTGCTTCATGCTATTTAAGATGCAACCAGAGATATTGTCATGACCCATGAATGCAGTATGTTTAGCTTTTGATAGCGCTTTTAGAACTTGGTCTTGTGTGATAGCTGGAGGCGAGCCAGTTTCAGATATATCTTGAGGGACAGACAGAGGGAAGAGAGAGGTAAAGTTAGAGTTGAATTTAGTGGCCAAAAGGTTCAGTATATCTTAAGACTCAGTATAGGTAACATCGTTCACAATGAGCACATTGCTATATTGTGCTTCTGAGATTACAAACATAATTAAAAAATGCATTGTGATTGTCTCCTCGCCTGAATGAAAACTCTTAGCTGTATTGGTTCAGAGAACATACTAGTCTGTCTCCTAATCAGTGCCAAATGTAGTCACATTCCCACCCTAGGAGACATTAGCAAGAAGGTCCTACGAAAGAATCTCTCATTCTCTCTTTCTCTTACTGTGTCTGGCTTTCTTTGCCTTTTACTTCCCACCTTTTGTTCCCACTGTGACCTGCACATACCTTGGCAATTGTACATAAATGTATAGAAGTGTATATACCTGTACAGAGCTGTTACTCTACTGTCAATCACTGTAAGTGTTCATGTTTATTATGCTCTTACTGCATTTGTCTCTATGTTGTCTACCTGTTTGTACCTAGAATGGTACAATTTCCTGTACTTGCTTCTTGCCAGGGCTGAGACTGAAACTGGTCAACTGTGATAAATGCTCTACCCTGGTTAACAAATTCAAATAAGTAAATAAAAGTATAAATGACAGGTGATTTTCATTGTTGTGTGATATTTTGAAGAGAGTACTCACGGATTGATGAAGAACAATTAAAATGGGCATTGGTTGAATATTATGTGTAACTTTTTGGCGTGACCATTTCAGCTTTTATGGTGTACCGATTGTTGATGTAATTTGGTGTGTATCTAATAAAGGAAAAAATGTAGTCATATTGATTTCCCTCTTAATCTTTTCATTCTTAACCTCTGCATGCTACTGACCCTGGCAATATAGATCAATTATTGACACCAGCATTGATTGTAAAGAAGTGGAGCATATGGAACTTATTAACAAAATATTGGCAGCCTACAATCCCTGGACCTTAAGCAATTTGGGACTATAAAACATAAGCCTGGTCTACTAAATCCGGTAGACATCTTTGAAAGGTTACATGAAACACTAGATAAGTAGAAACTGCTTACTTGGATCTATCTCTGGCCTTTAATACCATTGCCCATGCTGGCGTTATTGACAAACATAAATGATAGTGCTTTGTAATCCAGTAGACAATAAAATGGGTAATGACAGAATGCAAAGACTCAGATTTTGGGACACATTTTCATTTAAAAAGCTTGTCCCCAGCAGCATGTGACAGGGTCCACTTATTTTCTGTATATACTTTTCTGATGTTAAAACTGATGTCAAGGATTGTTAGCTATGAAAGTCTCCAGGTGTCTGCAAACTCAGTGTTGTCATTAATTCCCTAACTGATACCTGTATATTGCAAAAAGGCCTGTTCCACATCAATTCATGGTGTCAAGATCATGCACTTAAGAGAAACACAAAAAATGCAATATTGTATGTTTTGGGAAACAACAACATCCATGCACGTACAACATAAATTACACCCCTTCTAAGTTAGAATCATCATCAGAGTCATAGGCACGTTTGTGGACAATGAATTTTCCTTTCATCACCATATATCAAGCATTGTTAGGAAATCATCCTATCTAGCCCACCTAATTACTAAAGTTAACATCCTCCAGATCCAAGGAAATTACTGCTGCCATCTGTTTTTCCCCTAATCAGGCCACAATGTTCCCTTTGGCATGCACCTACCCAAATGTTCAGATATATTTCACACCTTCAGAAATCACAATGATTCCTGACCAGAAAAATCCTGGGCATGAGCTCCTTAAGTTGTACGTAGCATATAAAAGCCATGTCACTTTACTTTCCCCCTTACAGACTCCTGCACAGTAACTTGCGTTTGGCTTACAAGGCAATAAATAACTCATTTCTGTTAACCCTTACTTGTTCAGAAACAAAGAAAAATACAATAATGCCTCAAATACCCATTATAAGGATCTAAAACAATATCATAATATAAAGAGTAAGAATATGTTGGCAGGATATAGATTTCTCCAGAGGATACCCTAAACCCTCATCTATGAAATAAGCTCCTTTCCCACATGAAACAAAGTAGCCCGTGACTGTCTTTAAAGCCAACCTCAATGAATTAATGGATGGGGATCTATAAATCCACCCCTGGGCTCTCCTCTCAGGGCTTTATAGAATTCAAGTAGTAAGAATTGCAGTGACTAGGTTCCTATTGGTCTACCAGACTGATTGTCAAATAAAGTCACAATATTTTTTGTGATGTTATTACTCCTTGAAGACTGTTATAGTCAAGACATTAGAGAGAGAGAATAAAGTTCGCTGGACTACTAGCTGATGTTTTTTTCTTGATTGTCAAATAAAACCTACAAACCTGTAAATGGTGCCTTTTCTGCTTACCTGCTCACTTGTCCTTCTGCTTTGTAAATCGTGTCTCTGATTCTTACTCTGTTACGCCAGGGTGTTCTTCATTTTTGTGTTGCTCTGATGAGAGTTTGTTGCATACCAAACTGTCTTGAAAATAAGTAAAACATATTTAATGGGAATGGAACTATACTAACATCAAATTAAGCAAATTTAGACATTAACACTCTAAATGGCATGCTTATGTGATGTACATATTATTTTACAATTCAATATGTTCATAATTTAAAGAAAAACTCTAAAGCACATTTCCAGCAAAATTCATACCCCTGTCCCCATCAACAAATCTTTCAGACACATCCACAGTTTCTGCATTTACTTTGAAATCTTGCAGACTCATGTACGAATGTTTCAGATCACAGCCTCTGCATTAATACCACACAGAGTTGTAATAAACTCATTTAGTTTCTGTTGCTGACAAATGTATCTGCACATACCTTGCCAGGAAAAAGGCGTAGATATATGGTGGCTTTATAAGGTACTGAGGTTTAGAGGAGAAATGTTGCCTTCATTCTCATCTTCTAATGTTTGCATCTGTTATTCTGTACTTCTCTTCTATATTACAGGATACCTTCTCATCCACTCCTGCTCACTATAAGAAGCACACCACATTGCCTCAGCACACCACATTTTCTGCAGTCACTGTTCCATATTACAAAGCTTAGTACTGGTGATTCCTCTCAGAACTGTTGGGATTTGTTTCAACAACTGCACATTAAAAGAAGAATAAAAATATTATCTTTCTCTAGCTGATACAATCTGCATTAAATCTATATTGTTATCATGTTATTCCCTACAGTATATTATTTTGTTACAGAATTATGTACTGAGTGGTAAAATATCAAAATGTTTCAATGGTTTCAAAGTAGTCAATGAAATGTTTAAATTAATGGATAAAATATACATATACATATATATAAAACATGCATGCACACACACGTACGCGCGCGCACATACACACACACACACACACACACACACACACACATATGTATGTATGTATAGATGTATGTATATATATATATATATATATATATATATATATATATATATATATAGATAGATATATATATAGACACGTGCATTCACATACATATGTATGTGTGTGTGTATATTATCAGGTAGACCCATATATATATATATATATATATATATATATATATATATATATATATATATGTATATATATATATATATATATATATATATAGATAGACACGTGCATTCACATACATATGTATGTGTGTGTGTATATATATATATATATATATATATATATATATATATATATATATGGGTCTACCTGATAACACCGACATGTCAAAACACCGACAACGAAATAACCGACACGAGAAAACAAAGTTCAAAAACACGAAACTTCACATGCCCGACAAACCACAATCCCGACAATCAACAAAATAAACACCTTTCCTGAAAAACACACACACAACACAAGAACACCAAAAACCTTACAAACCTACGCTAAACCTTACATACACAACTATCTATGCACTAACCTTAACCCAAACCCTAACCCTAAGGTCCGTCACTATCACACACTTACCTTACCCGCACCCTAACCCTAACTCACTTAATCCACCCCTAACCCTTAAGTCTCTCACTATCGCACACTTACCTTGCCTGCACCCTAACCCTAACTCACTTAATCCGCCCCTAATCCTCAAGTCCATCACTATCGCACAATTACCTTACCCGCACCCTAACCCTAACTCACTTAACCCGCCCCTAAACCTGAAGTCCGTCATTATTGCACACTTACCTGACCCGCACCCTACCCTAACGTCCGTCTCTATCGCACACTTAGCTTAACATGTCGGTGTTCTCAGTGTTGGGATTCTCAACTTTCGGTCTTCTCCGTTGTCGTTCTTCCGGTGTCGGTGTTCTCGTTCTCGGCATTGTGGACTTTCGGCGTTTTCAGGTAGACCTATATATATATATATATATATATATATATATATATATATTTATATATATATATATTAAAAATAAACAGTTTAAGTATACATACATGTTACTGTTTGTTTATATTAGTCATAAACCTTGTTTAGTGTTATTCATGAAACATTTTTTCTTTTAGAGCTCATATGGGTGTTGTGCATATAATTTTTTCACAATACCTTCATAGAAGTAATGAAATAAAAACAAGCCAAGCACAAGGAATAGTAGGCAGTGGATCATACACACTCAGGAAGGTTGTGCGTTTGATCTCTGCTAATACTATATACTTCAACAGCGTTTTCAAATGGATACATCCATCATTCTGAATTCTGCATCCTGTGCAAGAGTACATAATGTACACAGCAGCAATATTTTCAAAGTGATGCAGCCATCTTAACATATGGAGTCTGCATCCCACACAAATGGACAATGTGTATTCAGCTGTCATATATATGGAACAGTTTGTCATATTTCCTGTTTGTTACACCATCTGTATCCAAAACCAGGTACAACGTCCAATAAGTATGTATTACAAATGGTGGACACAATGAAGACCAAATAATTCTAATTGCAACCAAGTAGACAGATCCTTCTACTTACTACAGAAGACCATTGCCTAACTTCCACTATAATACAAAAAATATCCAGGGACTGCAGATGACTCATAGACAGAACATCAGAGGTTTAGCTTACAGTCATTGGGAAAGTAGGCTGTATTCTCCCTTTTCTACAGTTCCTGTAAAAATGTTTAGCAAATAGTTAACTCCTTAATCCAGAATGGAAATGTCACACACCTTAACCTGGTATGTGACATTAATAGAACCTGCTGGAGGGAGAGATTTGTCTCCCAGAGATTACCACACCTTTGGAACAGACTCCCACTTCATGTCAAACAGAGCACCTCATTAGCCCTCTTCAAATGCAATGTGGGCAATTGGATGAGTAACCATAAATTCACCTTGGGGGTTGTACCTGTATTCCTCTTGGACAAGGGCAATAGGTGCTGATCTTGGAAATAAGGGCAGAATTGTCTAGGCTTGTAAGGGCCTTAGGACCATTAGACTAGTAACTTCCTATGATCATATGATAAAAGAAAAAACTGGGAATCCTGATTCAGCTTTCTCTGCCAGTTTATAGGTTTTCCATGTCCAAACAAAATCCACTTCAGCTACTAAGCACAAATAACTGCCTATCAAGGTGGGACTTCATAATTCAACATGATAAAGTTTGTAATTCTGCTTCAAGCATTACAGTACCACCACATAATTAACATCACTTTACTTCCTTACAGCCGGGAAAACAACACCTATGCTGCCTGCAACAGGCAAAAGGAATAAGCCCCATTCTCTTCTGATCAACAGTATATTCTTGTCACTGTCTAGTCATACCAAAACATTTCTTGCTGTTATACTTGCACTAGGTGCTCCTGTGCAAATTCCATGAATTCCCTAAGCTTAGTCATTAAATCCAATACATAATCCACAGCAAACTCTTTGTGGGAATTACATTCACCTACCAAACCATCATAAATTAGCTCTACAGGCCCCTTACCCTATAGCTATACAGTTGCTGGCATGGCAAAAAAACTTTAGATTCATGGGAAAGCTCCCAGTAAAACAAAGAGGAGATGGGGCAGGTACTTGTCCCACACCCACTAAAACTGGTCTGTAAATGCTGTCACCATGGCCTTAAGGCTAAACCTCTCCACTAAAGCATCTGTCTGTGGATAGCGTGAGGTAGTTTTTAAATGCATAAACCCAAAACACCTCCATAAACTGGTCAGTAGGTCTGATATAAAGTTAGTCCATCTGTTTGGCAGTATTTGCCAGAGAAAACCTACCTGCTAAAAATTTATAGCAGAGCATTTTCCCCCCTTTTCTAGCACAATTGAGGAGAAAACTGTCATTTCAGGGTGTCTAGTAGCATAATTCACCACCAAGATATACTATTAACTGTTGTATCTGGGATATCAACAAGGCCCATAGTACATTTAACTATTCTCTGATATCATGCCAAAGAATCTCTACCTTTGTTTTCAACATTGTCAACCTCTTCAGACTGTTCCCATGTCTTGCACAGCCTCCAATATCTTTTGCAATACTTCACCAATAATATTTTTCCATAAACCTCATTTTTTGTATGTGTATGTCTAGATTGCCTGAAAAAGGAATATCATGGGCTATGGCCAAAATAGCTGATGGTAGTACCTTGGGACTGCCAGTTGCTGCATCAATTCTCCCTCTCCCCTCCCCCCAGGACTCTGTTTTCTGTATAGTAACCAAGGGGCCTTGTCTCTGTATACAAATCCTTGAGTCACAAGCCTCATTGGCTACATAAATCAAGTTTTGTGAACTGGGATCTGAGATTTGAGCTGTCACAGCTTTCTCTTCATAATCCTCTTGCATTCCCTTTCTTTAAGGAGTATCTCTTGACAACTGTTGCCCAGATTTAGGCTTACTGTCCTTTGCCTTGAAG